>NC_060279.1:40002551-40016844 GCF_021613505.1 Equus quagga | reverse complement strand
GCAGAGCAAGAGAAAGGGACATTCCAGGAGGCAGCACACAGTGTGTCGTCACCACTAGAACTTATTCTGACCCTGTAGCCAGCTGGCCCATTCATCCTCCACCCCCAGCTCAGCATCATTCTGTCACCCACTCAGGATGCTTCCTACAAACCAGGATCTCCAGCCCCTTGCCCACTCCCAGCTCAATGCCACATTAGCGTCATCACCCAACATGTTCCACAGTCTGCAGCTCTGGTCTCCCCGAGTCCTTGAATCTCCACAGGGGAAACTCCACATGACACTTTCCACACGTGCAGTAGGCCATGTGCCTCCACAGGGACCTGCCGGGGCTCTCACCTCCCAGCATGGGGGAGACAGCCTCCTGAGACTGCTGGATGGCCCTTTCTGAGGGAATGCCCCAAATCCACACAGGGTGCCCTGAGTGGAGCTTCAGTCTCACCCTCAGCCCCAGAGTCCCCAGAAAAGCCCCCTCGAAGGGACCCCTCGAATATGCCAGTTCAGCCTACTATTCTCTCGAGTCGATCCACCCAGGCCCAGGGCTGGAAAGAAAGGCCCAGGAGCAGTGTGAGGAGAGCAGGGAGGTTCGTGAGCTTGTCCAGGGGCAAGGGTGCAAGTGGGGCAGCCCTGGAGACAGAGATGGATGAGATGAAGAACTGAAGCCTGGGGACCAATTATGTAGGCACATGTAGCATTCCCGAACCTTGTGACTTGCTCTGCTTTTCCATGCCTCTGCGGTCTCTCCATCCTGCCTGGTAGTAAAACTCTAACAATGAGAAGGCCTAGGGGCTCGGCTTCGGGGCATCAAGTCAGGGAGCTGAGGAGAGTGGTTCCCTTCTGCAGAGAGGCTTGGAGAATAGGAAGCGCAGGGAGAGACTGGGTGGTGGCTTTCTGAGTGAAGAGAAAGCAAGTAGAACCTGGGGCCCCATCCCGAGACCAACAAATTCTTAGGGACTGACAGGCTGAGAGGCTCCCTGAGGCAAACGCCTGTTCTGGATGAGGGCATCAGAAGGGAGGAAGAGTTCAGTGTGGCTGTCCCTCTCTGGTTCTGTGCACTTAGGACTAAAATCCTAACAGGACCTGCTAGGTTATGAATGACTAGGCCCTGCTCACCCTCCCCAGCCCTCTCTCACCTCTTTCTGCCAGAGCAGCTCCCTTCCTGAGCATCCCCACCTCACTCCTCACTCGGGCCTGAGGCTCCACGGCATGCTGGCTTCTTCCAAGAGGTCTCCTGTGGAAAAGAAGGAAAGGAAAAGAAAAGAAGGTGGGCACACATGTGTGCTTCAAGTAATGCATCGCCTAAGGCAGTGATTCTCAAAGAGTGGTCCGGGGAACCTGGGCCATGAGGTCAACGCTATTTCCAGAATAATATACCCTGAACCACCCACCACAGGAAGCTCCCTGCAAACCAAGACTCCCCAGGTCCTCCTCTTCATCACTGCTGATACTTACACTATCAACAGTGGGTAAAACTGTGAGTGTCTTAGCAAGAGCCAAGGCGGTGAGCCCAAACTGTGCAAGCCATCACTGCATTCCTCACAGTGGATTCTTCCAAAAAGAAAAAAAAGTTTTATTTGAGAATTTTCTTGATGAAGTAGTGAAAAGTGTTCATTTTATTAGACCTCAACCATGGCCATCTCAAGGAAAAGCACTTGTGTGATGGAGTTAACAGAGCTGGACTAGCTACTTTTTTCATGGAACATACTTTTTACTTGAAGGAACAAATAATAGCCCAACTGTGGATATTCATGCTAGGGTACAGGTAGCAGACATCTTCTCAAAAATGAACAGAGTGAAACTTCACTTTAAGGAAAACAACAAATGAGATTTGTTAGCATAATAAAATTGGAGCTTTCAAGCATAGATTAGAATTTTGGAAAATTTGTGTCTACTACCATAAGTTGACAGCCTCCCAATGCTTAAAGACTTTTCTAACGTGATCAATGGTGGTGTTAATAAATGTGATTTTGTGTGTACATGTTAGATAGAGAAATGCGTCTGCATTTGGAAGATGTGGATAACTCAGTTAAACAGTATTTTCCAAATGACCAATAGGTGAAGTTATAAAATCATGCCCGGATAAAAGATGATTTCAAATTTCGTGATAGACCCCAAGGATTCCTTGATATGGTTTCAGATTCTATATTGCAACTAATCTTTAAAAAACTTCCACTTGCTGAGTTTTGGTGGGTTATCAAAGAAGACTACCCACAATGACTTCTAAAGACTATTAATATATTCCTCCCCTTTCCAACTACGTATCTGTATGAGGCTGGATTCTTTGCATTTCTTCAACGGAAACAACATATACAACACACTGAATGCCGAATTAGATATGAAACTCCAGCTGTCTTCTTTTAAACAGATGTGCAAAAATTTTAAAAGTTATGTCACTCTTTTCAGTAGCTTCTTTTGGGAGCATATAATTATTTTTCGTTTAAAAAATGCATTAATATATAATGGGTTTACTACTTTAAGTGAATTAATAAGTATTGTAAAATTTTAATATTTCTAATATTGTTAATGTTAAAAGATGTAACAGTTATTTTGTTTATGTATCCCACATGAACAAAAGCTCCGTGGATACTCAATAATTTTTCAAGCGTGAAAGAGTCCATAACGAAAAGATTGAGAAGGCAGTAACGCCGCAGGCTGTCCTGATGCAGGTGGCCACAAGGGGGCAGCACGCACTCTGATAATCCCAGGGCTGCCTTTCACCCTCAGGAGTCTTCCTCCATCTCCCTATCACCTTCACACCTCCTCACTTCCTTTTTTACCTTCTCTGCATTCTACCTTATTGCACAACTTCTTAATTACAGGAAACAGTAGTCCAGACATTGATTCCATCAAAACCAAGTCACCCACATATTATGCTGCAAGCGTTTATTAGATGTCTCTCATATTCAGGGACGAGTAAACACCAGAACCCTCGCTCTCAAAGACTTAACAACCTTGTGAGGGAGATGGACCCAAAGGCTAGGAGTTAGAATGCCAGCATGGTAACGTATGTGAAAGCCCCTTATTTTCTTTAAGGGGCTGAATACTTCAAAGGGATTCCCAAGAGGCAGAGGAAGCCAACAGCGAGATACTCTCCAGGAATTTCTGGAAGGATCTGGAACCTCGGGAACATAATGAGAACAAAAACCAGTTTCTGCAAAAGACAGAACAGGAGAAGGATTGGGAAAACAGAACCAGGGAACAGAAAATGGAACACCAGATTTTTCTGTTTGGAAGGTAAAGTCTCCCAGAAATCATGAGGGTTGTGGGAGAAGCCAGCCAAGGAGGAGGCAGGAAGAGTTGTTAGACTTGGGAACACTGTGGTCAAGGATCTGGGAAGCCAGGTTACTGGAGGGGCCTCACTGTGGATGCCGGAATAGCGCAGCAGGGGGCAGGGAACCGGCTGCTGTGAGCAGGGTGTCTCAGAGACCTCAGGACAGACGTCAGTGAAAGCCCGAGGATGCAAAGCGGTGGTCAAGGCTTGGTGTAGGCTGAGCCCAAAGGTGCAGGACAGTGGTCTGAAGTTACCCGTGAATAATTTCTCTGAGCCATTCTAATGCACCAGAGACACAGACTAGGCAGCAGGAGGACAGGGGAGGCCAGGGGGGCTGTGGTCAGGAGTCCAGTTCCAGAAATCTGCATGGAAGAGCATCTGGGAATTCTTGGCGGGGCAGAAGTAAAGAGGGCAGGAAGGAGGAAGGGAGAGAGTGGAGGAAGAGGCAGCAGGTTGTAGCTGGAAGGGGCTGGGCCCCAGGCTCCAGCTGCCCTGTGGGGAGGGGGAACCTGACTTCATCTGCGGGGGGAGTAGCAGGTAAATGGAGAGTCAGAGCCCTGGAGCCACCTGGCTGTGGTCTTTGTGGAGCTCTCCAAGGTTCCATCAAACCAGGAGTCAGCACTAGAAATAACTTAGAAGCCAGCTGATCCAAACCCCTGACTTAATGGATAAGAAAATGAAGGTCCAGATATGGAAGTGACTTTCAAAGCCCACCCAGCAAGGCTGGCAGAGCTATAACTAGAACCCAGCTCTCGGCCCCTCTCTCCGCTGTAAGCTTTCAACCGGGGTCCCATAGACTAAAGGATACAGAGACTGGGGAAGCCCCACTGTGTGCCTGGTACAATACCGGTTATAGCGCCTGACTTAATATCAACAACTTAGAAGGGGCACACTTCCCTGAAGGACAAGGGCAGGACTCCTGCAGAAAAAGGGACAGACACAGAGCCACCCTTGGTCCCGGGCCTGGGGGAGGAGCGTGGCGACAGGACTGGAGCTGCGGGAGCCTCTGCCTGCTTGCTTGTTTGCCTATTGGTTAACGCAGCTGAAGAAACCAGACCCTTTCCTTCCCATGGCAACCTGCAGGGTCACTGTCCAGAACTGGGAAAATTGCCCTAATTCATGCGCTAGCAGGAGGCTCTGAGTTTCTCCAGGGAGAAGAACCCACTTCCCACCACCCCTCATCCCAACCTCTGGCCTTGGCTGGCACTAAGAAGGCTAGGAGGGGGTTGGGGCACCTATGTATCAAGACAGCAACAGTCAGCTCTGGATCAGCCTTGGCCATACCCAGGCCTGGGCTAGCCTAGGACCATGGGGCCTGCTTTGGCCTTCTGATGGGAGGGAACCCACTGCCAGCATGGGATCCCCAAGTGCAGACTCCCATTTTTTATGAAGCCCTGTCCAGCCTCTCACTCCTGCCAACTGCGGATCCTATTCTGCTCCCCCACCCCATTTTACTCTCATCCTGAATCGAACTTTATGGTCACCATGGATGGCCCTGCAGATAACTTCTCTGTTCCTGAGCCTGGCACAGGGCTTTCCACACAGTGCTTCAGGGGAGGTGGGGTGCGTGGACAAGAGGGGGTGCATTTTCAAAAAGGCTACTCAAGAATTGACTGTATTAGGAAAAAAACTAGAGGGAAAGATCAGAGTTTGATATAAGATTGTCTACACTTACCAAAAATTATGTTTTTTAAAAAAATAAGAGCATGTATTTTTTTATAACAAAAAAACTCTCCTCATTTTAGGGAAAAAAATTACAATAAAGACAAAGGTTTTGAAAACAGACAAATTAGGGTTTGACACTTAGAAAAGTTACTCAACCTCTCTAAACTCATTTTCTTCATGTGCAGAATGGACGTCCTATTAGTATTCATGCCACAGGGTGGAGGATTAAGTGTGGGTGTGTGTAAAGCAGTGTCTGGCATGTTGTGAGTACACAATACATGGTCACTTTTTAAACACACAGACTTTAGTTTTTAGAACAGTTTTAGATTCATGGGAAAGTTGAGAAGACAGTATAGACAGTTCCCATATAGCTGCACCCAGACTCCCATATTATTCTTTTCAATTATTTCACTGAAATCAGAAAGGTTTATAACATTGTGTAATTTCAGGTGTACATTATTATTTATCAATTTCTATGTAGACTGCATTGTGCTCACCACCAGTAGTCTAATTTTTATCCGTCACCATTCATGCATGCCCCTTTACCGCTTTTGCCCACCCCTCAACCCCAGTCCCCTCTGGTAACCACTATTCTGTTCTCTTTATCCTTGTGTTTGTTTATCTTCCACATATGAGTGAAATCATGTGGTGTTTGTCTTTCTCTGTCGGGCTTATGTCGCATAACATAATTCCCTCAAGGTCCATCCATGTTGTTGCAAATGGGACAATTTTGTCCTTTTTTATGGCTGAGTAGTATTCCATTGTATATATATACCACATCTTCTTTATGCATTCCTCAGTTGATGGGCACTTGGGTTGCTTCCATGTCTTGGCTATTGTGAATAATGCTGCAATGAACATAGGGGTGCATAAATCTCTTTGCATTGTTGACTTCAAATTCTCTGGATAAATACCCAGTAGTGGGATAGCTGCATCATATGATATTTCTATTATTAATTTTTTGAGAAATCGCTATACTGTTTTCCATAGTAGGTGCACCAGTTTGCACTCTCACCAGCAGTGCATGACGGTTCCCTTTTCTCCACATCTTCTCCAACATTTAATTTTTGTCTTGGTAACTATAGCCATTCTGACAGGTGTAAGAGGATATCTCATTGTAGTTTCGACGTGCATTTCCCTAATAATTAGTGACTTTGAATATCTTTTCATGTGTCTGTTGGCCATCTTGTTTGGAGAAATATCTGTTCATATCCTCTGCCCATTTTTTTTGATTGGGTTGTTTTCTTCTTGTTGTTGAGTTGTATGAGTTCTTTATATATTTTGGTAATTAACCACTTGTAAGATATGTGATATTTTCTCCAAGTTGGTGGGTTGTTTTTTCGTTTTGTTCATGGTTTCTTTTGCCTTGAAGAAGCTTTTTAATTTGATGTAGTCCCACTTGTTTATTTTTTATTTGTTTCCCTTGCTTGGAAGGGCATGGAGACCTAGTATTCGAAAAGATCCTTCTAAGCCTGATGTCAAAGAATATACTGCCTATATTTTCTTCCAGGAGTTTTATAGTTTCAGGTCTTACATTCAAGTCTTCAATCCATTTTGAGTTGATTTTTGTGAATGGTGTAAGATAATGGTCTACTTCCATACTTTTGCATGTGGCTGTCCAGTTTTCCCAACACCATTTGTTGAGAGAATTTCCTTTCTTCATTGTATTTTCTTGGTTCCTTTGTCAAAGATTAACTATCCATAGATGTGTGGTTTTATTTCTGGGCTTTCAATTCTGTTCCATTTATCTGTGTGTCTGTTTTTGTACCAGTACCATGCTGTTTTGACTACTATAGCTTTGTAGTATATTTTGAAGTCCAAGATTGTGATGCCTCCAGCTTTGTTCTTTTTTCTCAGGATTTCTTTGGCTATTTGAGGTCTTTTGTTTTTCCAGATAAATTTTAGGATTATTTGTTCTATTTCTTTGAAGAACATTATTGGGATTCTCATTGGGATTGCATTGAATCTGTAGATTGCTTTAGGTAATATGGACATTCTAACTATGTTTATTCTTCTAATCCATGAGCATGGAATATCTTTCTATCTCTTTATGTCATCATCTACTTCTTTCAATAATGTCTTATAGTTTTCAGTGTATAGGTCTTTCATGTTGGATAACTTTTATTTCTTTTTCTTGCCTAATTGCTCTGGCCAAAACTTCCAGTACTATGTTGAATAAGAGAGGCAAGAGTGGGAACCCTTGTCTTATTCTTGTTCTCAGAGGAATGGCTTTCAGTTTTTCCTCACTGAGCGTGATGTTGGCTGTGGGTTTGCCATATACAGCCTTTATTATGTTATGTTGAGGTACTTTCCTTTTCCCCCCTTTTTATTGAGAGTTTTAAACATAAATTGATGTTGTATCTTGTCAAATGTTTACTCTGCATCTTTGAGATGATCATATGGTTTTTATTCCTCATTTTGTTAATGTGGTATATCATGTTGATTGATTTGCAGATGATGAACCATCCCTGTGTTCCTGGTATAAATCCCGCTTGATCATGGTGTATGATCCTTTTAATGTATTGCTGTATTTGGTTTGCCAATATTTTGTTGAGGATTTTTGCATCTATGTTCATCAGAAATATTGGCCTGTAATTTTCCTTCTTTGTGCTGTCCTTGCCTGTTTTGGTATCAGGGTAATGTTGGCCCCAGAATGAGTTAGGAAGCAGACCATCTTCTTCAATTTTTGCAATAGTTTGAGAAGGATAGGTATTAAATCTTCTTTGAATTTTTGGTGGAATTCTACAGAGAAGCCACCTGGTCCTGGATTTTTGTTTTTTGGGAAGTTTTGGATTACTGTTTCGATCTCTTTTTCTATTTGTATATAGAAGAAATCTCTATTTCTTCTTGGTTAAGTTTTGGGAGGTTGTATGAGTCTAAGAATTTATCTGTTTCTTCTAGGTTATCCAATTTTGGGGCATACAGTTTTTCATAGTATTCTTTATAATCCCTTGTATTTCTGCAAAATCTGCTGTAATTTCACCTCTTTCATTTCTAATTTTATTTGAGCCTTCTCTCTTTTTTTCTTAGTGAGTCTGGCTTAAGGTTTGTCAATTTTGTTTATCTTCTCAAAGAATCAACTCTTAGTTTCATTGATCCTTTCTACTGTTTTTTTAGTCTCTATTTCATTTATTTCCATTGTAATTTTTATTATTTCCCTCCTGCTGACTTTGGGCTTCGTTCGTTCTTCTTTTTCTAGTTCTGTTAGGTGTAGTTTAAAATATTTTTTTGTTTGTAGAGATGGGCCTGTGTTGCTATGAATTGCCCTCTTATAACCACTTTTGCTGCATCCCACAGAGTTGGTATGTTGTATCTTCATTTTCACTTGTCTCTAGGTATTTTTTATTTCTCCTTTGATTTCTTTATTGATCTAATGGTTGTTCAGTAGCATGTTGTCTAGTCTCCACATATTTGTAGATTTCCCAGCTATTTCCTTGTAGTTGATTTCTAGTTTCATAGTGCTGTGGTCAGAAAAGATGCTTGATATGATTTCAATCTTCTTAAATTTATTGTTGCTTTGTTTGTTTCCCAACATATGGTTTATCTTTGAGAATATTGCATGCGCACTTGAGAAGAATGTGTATTATACTCTTTTTGGATGGAATGCTCTCTCTATATATATCTATTAAGTCCACCTGATTAATTGTTTCATTTAAATCTGCTATTTCCTTATGACTTTCTGTCTGGATAATCTATCCATTGATGTAAATAGGATGTTGAGGTCTTCTATCATTATTGTGCTGCTGTTAATTTCTCCCCTTAGGTCTGTTAATAGTTGCTTTATATACTTGGTGCTCCTGTGTTAGGTGCACATGTAGCTATGTGTTATATCCTCTTAGTGGAAAGTCCCTTTTATCATTATATATTTCCCCTCTTTGTCCCTCATGGTCATTTTTATCTTGAAGTCTGCTTTGTCTGATATAAGTATGGCAACACCTGCTTTCTGTTGGTTGCCATTTGCTTGGAGTTATTATCTTCCATCCCTTCCCTCTGAGACTATTTTTGTCTTTAGAGCTGAGATGTGTTTCATGGAGGCAGCATATTGCTGGGTCTTGTTTTCTAATCCATCCAGCTACTCTGTATCTTTTGATTGGACAATTTAATCCACTTACATTTAGAGTGATTACTGATGTATGAAGACTTAAAACTGCTATTTTAGCTCTTGTTTTCCACTTGTTCTATATTTCCTTTGTTTCTCTTCCTCTGTATTTCTGACTGTCCATTCATTTTGGTGTTTTTTTGTGGAGATTTTCTCACTTTTCACTTTTTTTATGAATTGTGGCTCTGCTCTGATTTTTTGTTTAGTGGTTACTGTGAGGTTTGTATAAAACATCTCTTAGATGAGATAGTCCATTTTCTGATAGCCTCTTCTCTCCATTAGCCTAAGCAGATTCCATCCCTTTCCTCTTCCTCTTCTGAGTTATTACTGTCACAAATTATTCTGTTTTGTGTTGTGAGTTTGTGACTCAGTCGAAGTGTTTACAGTTACTTTTGATGCTTTCCTTCCTTTATCTTTTAAGTTATAAATAAGTTTTTGCTACCCTGTTCTGAAAGATAGCTGTAGTTTTCTGATTCTTTCTATTTATCTCCTTACTCAAAGCTTTATAGACCTTTGCCTTT
Source organism: Equus quagga (assembly GCF_021613505.1). NCBI lineage: Eukaryota > Metazoa > Chordata > Mammalia > Perissodactyla > Equidae > Equus > Equus quagga. Next base: position 40,007,291 of record NC_060279.1, on the reverse strand, counting down.
TTGTTTCAGGTGTGAGGGCATCCCTAATCATTTCTTGTAGGGGACATCTAGTGGTGATGAACTCCCTCAGCTTTTGTTTACCTGGGAAAGCTTTTATTTTTCCATCATATCTGAAGGATAGTTTCACTGGATAGAGTATTCTTGGCTGAAAGTTTTTGTCTTTCAGTATTCTGAACATATCATTCCATTCTCTTTAGCCTGTAAGGTTTTTGGCCAAGAAATCCACTGAAAGCCTGATCGATGTTCCTTTGTAGGTTGTTTTACTCTGCCTTGCCACCCTTAATATTTATTTTTTCTTTGTCATTGACTTTTGCCAGTTTTAATATTAAATGCATTGGAGAAGGCCTTTTAGCATTGATATAATTAGAAGTTATATTGGCTTCATATGTTTGTAAGTCCAGTACCTTCCCCAGGTTTGGGAAGTTCTCAGCTATTATTTCTTTGAACAAACTCTCTGCTCCTTTCTCATACTCTTCTCTCTATGGAATACTTATAATCATTATGTTGTTTTTCCTAATTGAGCTAGATATTTCTCAAAGAATTCCTTCATTTTTTCTCCCTCCTCCTCCACCTAAAGCGCATCTATATTCTATCATCTAAATCACTAATTCTTTCCTCCACAACACCTGCTGTATTTTTTAAGGATTCTAGATTATTTTTTATGTCATTAGTTGTGTCCCTCAGCTCCAGAATTTCTGCTTGGTTTTTTTTTTATAGTTTCAGTCTCTTTGGTGAAGTATTTATTCTTCTCATTTTTATTCCTGAGCTCATCTGACTGTCTTTCCGAGTTTTCTTGTAACTTGTTGAGTTTCTTTATGACAGCTATTTTGAATTCTCTGTCATTTCGATTGTAAGTTTCTGTGACTTCCAGGTTGGTTTCTGGAGATTTCTCATTTTCCTTCTGCTCTGAATTGTTTCTGTAGTTTCTCATGGCGTTTGATGAACTAATCTTTTGCTGGCATGTTTATGGTAGTATCAGGTCACAGTTTCCACCTACTACCTCTGGAGGGAAGCAGGAGCTCTGTTTCTGGCCCCAACCCATCTGCTGGAAGTTGTGCAGATAAGGTGGGTGCTCCCACCAGCTGGGAAAGCATTCTCATGTGGCATCAGGGCAGCCACTGTGCAAAGGCAATTCCCACTTGTTGGGCTGCAGCACTACTATGGGCACTCATTCCAGCCAGGAAAGTATTTGCATGCACATGTATATCAGCTGCCACATCTTCTTATGGTTGCACCATCTGTTGTGCTTGGTGGGCAGGGCTTCTTCACGGGGTCCAAGTCCAGGCAACTCATTGGGAGTGCATCAGCAGGGTGGGCTCTCCCTCTGGCTAGGTAAGCTTTCGTGCATGGGCCCAGGCCTGCCACAGCCACTTCCCACATTTGCATCAAGGCACACCCCTGCTTTCAGGGCCACAAAGATACTATGGGCACTTGCACCAGCCAGGAAAGTGTTCATGTGCATGCATATATCAGCCACCGCCTCTTCTTGCAGTTTTGCCAGCTGCTGTGCTTGGTGGGTAGGGCTTCTTCACAAGGTCCGAGCCTAAGCCACTTGTTGGGACCCCAGTGACATGGTGGGCTCTCCCACCATCCAGGAAAGCATTCACAAGTGAGTCCATGGTTGCCACAGCCCCTTCCCACAGTTGCAACAGGTGTGTTCCCACTTTGGGGGCTGCAGCAGTACTATGGGGACTTGCTTCAGCTGTGGAAGTGTTCAGGCATGTGCACAGGGCTGCCAGGGAAGGATAGAGTAGTGGAACCCATCTCCACAACTCAGTGTCTTAAGGAAAAACCTTTGGAATAATACTTTATTTCTCATTTCCCACCTTCAGATGTATCCATAGCCTGACTGCCCATCACCACCATCGTGATGACCACCCTAACACAGCCCAAAAAGATGCCCTTTACTTCATCTTAATACTAAAAATCTCCACCCTAGGAGGAGCCTAGGCCTTATAAGCATAACATGGGATGAATACCAGAGCATGTTTTCAAACTGTGCCTGCACCAGCTAATATCCATCTCTACATGTAATGACAAAACTTCCCTTTTAAATATTCATTCCCCATCAAAAATAAAAGGTACCTGCTTCCCTGTGTTTGGAGAGCTACAACTTTGGAAGTCATTCCTCATGATCTCCTACTTGGTGCAAATAAACTCTACTTTGTGTGACAACTACTTCTGGTGGAGAATCTAATTTTAATTCACCAAGAAGTGAACACACTTTGATTCAGTAACGAATCTGGTGAACACGAAGGGACTTCTGTCCCTCTGAGGTTCCAGTCCTCTGGCCACCAGATTCCCAATGGATAGGATGATAGGCTGCAGCAGCTCTCCTGGGCTAGCCCTTTCACACTATGGAGAGTTGAGGATTGGACCTCAGGAGGAGCTGAGAAGTGCTCTCTTCCTAGCACTTGTGCTGCTCAGCATCATTACCCAGCAGCCACACTGAGCTCTTTTGCTCCAAGGTTCCCCTGACAGAAGTAAGCAGTACCAACCCCACAACATGGCTATGAGTTATTTCTTTGGGTTGTCTCACAAAGTATGTTTAAGCCTGGCTTCTGTAAACAGGAAAAAGTATTGCATGACCCAGGAAATGGGAGCAATTCATCTGTTAACTTGTCAGGTCTGAGCTGATAAGTTATGTGTTCGAGTCCTCTTTTGTGTTTGTGTTGTGTCTGTGACAAGATGAGGGGTCCCCATAGGTGGGGTTGAATTCTCTCTGAAGTCACTGAGTCTTTTCCCTGCCTTCTTTATCAGCCTTCCCCAGGCAGAATCCCATATCCTCCAGTTTTATTTTCCCTTTCTCTCTGTTGAAAAATTTCTCTCCAGCCAAGTTTCTCCCAATTGACAGTAGTGGTGAGGGTGACAGGGGAGTTGGCCAGAGGGTGGTTGGGCAGCCAAGTGAGAGGGCTCTGTGCTCAGCCCTGCCCAGACCATCCCAGCCCAGCTTAGTCCCAGTGACATTGACACTGGGCTAGAGCCAGACAAACTGTTGCACTATGCCAGTACACACAGGTTTCTAAACAAGATCAGGAATCATGTACTACCTCTTTAAGAGAAAATAATTCCAGATTGGAAGGCATCAGCTGTGCCAGTAACCATCTTAATGAAGCAAAACCAAACCTACTCTCCTCTCCTCTCTCTCTGAGCTCCCCTACTTCAACTCCCCCAAAATTCCTGATCTAAATTAAACAGTAAAAATAAGCAAACTTTTGAGAGATTTAAAATTGTAATGATCGTTCTGGGAAACCTCTGTTTCAGATAAGTCTACCTAAAGACTCACTCTTAAAAGAGTGGATTCAAACCCTCTCTCAATGAAATGCATTCTTTGATTAATATACAGAAGCTCCTAAAAAGTAAAATGACTTTAAAAACAGCTATAAAAAAGGATCCTTACAGCAAAAAGAATCTTTAGTAAAAATCTTAGGCATCTGAACAGGTCCATATCCAACATTCTTTTCAGTTTTGTACCTAAAACATGGCTAAGATTCTAAAAATCTCTGTTTGTGTCTGTCTATATGTCTATGTATGTGTGTCTGGATAACATCATTTCTAAAGAGAGCTCTATTTAATTGGCTTGAAATAAGCACTTGTGTAAATTATTCCTATATGTGATAGAAACTAGCCCATATGTCTTTCAACGTAACATGATATAAAATACTCTTTGGTAAATAAAAACTTGTTTAAGTTTGTTGGTTTGATTAAAGTTAACATGTCCTTATAGTTATCACCATTGGATATGATGGAAACATGTAGCATTATTAGTCAAACAAACTCATGTTATCTCTGTTACAAAATTTGTTTTAAAAAAAGACAAAAGCATTTGAGAAACTTTTTAACAATACTTATGTGCTATGATGTATGTGCTTAAAAGAACTTAAGATAATGACTGACTGCTCTAGTGTCACATGAAGTTTTCGTGAGTAATCTAAACAGGATTGTTGAAAACAAATTGTCTAGATATAAGTGAGATAAGATTTTATGGATAAACTTTTAGCAATGATTATATTTTATAGTGCGTGTATTTAAAGTAACTTCCAAAATCCCTTTGGTAATTTGAAACTTTAAAGTTTTGCTTGATTAAATTAAATGATAAAGGGGCTGGCCCAGTGGTACAGTGGTTAAGTTCATGACACAAATTCTGTGTTTTGTCAAAATAGTTTCCTATGTTCTAAAAGGCTAAAATCTAACTCTGTATGTGTCGTTGCTGTCATCTTGTTGTCACTTTGGTTAAATGGATAACTAAGCATTGTTTCATAGTGACACAAGGTAAACAAACACTTGATCTTGTTTGACCAAGTGTTTTAAAACCTTTCAATATTTTTATTAGCTTCCCCAAAATTCATATCCTAAATAAAGTCTTTCTTTTAACTTGAGAATTTTTCTGAGAATTTGCCAAGGGCCTCTGAAACTTCTCAAAAAATTCATTCTCTCTTCCTATATAAAGGGAGATAGTAAACTACTTAGGCTTGTCTTGTATATTATAGTAAACTAATTAGGCTTATCTTGTATATTAAACTACATGGGAAGCATTGTCAAATAAATGATGATAAACTCTCTAAGGTTATATTGCATGGGTAAGTGTTATTAATATAAGTGGTTTTTTTAATTATATAACATTTCTAAACTTCTGATCTGTCCTAGTTCTCAGCCATAATTTTGTTATTATCTTAAAGTGTTGTATGTCACAGAAATAGCCAAGTTTCTTTGCCAATTGTCCTTGTTGAGTCTTCTGTC
>NC_060279.1:39997205-40002451 GCF_021613505.1 Equus quagga | reverse complement strand
TTTGCAGATAGTTGTTGTTCTACTCTGATGTTTTTGCAGATGTCTTTCATCTTCAAAAAGATTCATGAAAAGGACTCAAACATTTGCTCTAGAATCCAGATTTCTGATAAATTTTCAGACTATAAAACTGAGCTGGGTAAAAAAATCACAGAACTTTAATGGAGAAACTGATGGCTTCATAAAACTGCTAACAAAAGATAAGCATTGGTTACATAATACTGGATGAAGTGATGAGGATAATTATCATTTTTATGATTTTTCTTTTGAGATATTGCTGAGTTTTGATGTTTTGTTTATCCAGATTTAAGGAAACCTCTTTCTTCTTTCTCTTAAGCCAACTTAGAGAAATTTGCAAACAGAATTGAAACGTTTATTTCTCTCTATCAGACCCCTCCAGAATTTGGAAACTCTTGATGAGTGAGTGTCCTTATTTTCATCGCAATATAGTTATTTGCATAAATCAATAAGAATCTGATCTCCTTATACCAGGACACAAAAGCATTGGTCATATTACCAAGGCTTTAATTGGAATGCTATATTTGAGAGAAACATACAGACTAGGATATGACCAGACAGGTAAGAAACAAAGATTGTATTTTATAAAATAAATCCACTTGGATCTATTGGCTGGGTACCTTGCTCGCAGAGTTCCCAGCAACCTTACCAGGTGAATAAAGAAGGTCACTTCCCAAGCAGGTGCAAAAATGTCAGGATATTTTGAAAACCTCAAAAAGAGAGGTTCACCCAAATCAATAGATATTACAGGTGGAGTCTGATGACAAGTCCTTGGCTTGGCCTGGCCTCAAGAGGCCTTTAAAATTCAATCTGAAATTCCTTACGAAAAGTTCCAGCAAAACAGATTTGAAAGAGCCTATACGATCAATTGATATTCTTGCTGTACTTATATAAGTAATTAGGACAAGTTTATTAAAATTAGACATTTTGCAAACCAGTGAGTCTTAATTTGGCTATCTTTGGTTAAAATGAGGATGATTTTAGAGAAAAAATGATGTTTCAATAAAAACTGTAATGTACGTTTCTGGATAATAAATTCTAGTTCTATTAATTGTCTTTGAGGTTTTTGTTTTCTGTCTGTAAACTGGACTAGATCCTGAACACTTCTAGCTTCCTCAAATGTCTGGTCCAAAGCTCCAAACTAATATTTTCCTTTTTTTTTCATCCTTTTCACTTGAAATCATTGAGAAGTGAAACCACCCCACTTCCCAGTCCCCTCTGGGAAATCAGAGCCTGCCCAAATATGAAAAATAATTTAAAAGGCTATACCTAGTCTTACCTAATTTATGCCCCTGTTGAGACCTGTAGCAATGATCTTCTTGTTATTACTATTTGTAACCTGAATATTTAATTGCCTGGTGTAGTTTGTGATAAAGTACATTAAAGCAACTAAGTACAAATAGTGGTTACACATGGATACAACAGCTTGGGGAAATGCCTGGTGACCCACAAATATAGCTTAGATTAGCTGGGGAAAAATTCTGCTCCTCTCTTGGTCCTTATGATGACAAGACCCATACCCAGCAGGAAGTAATTATGGAAGATGGACCTTCAACCCATGACCCTCAAGAATGAGGAGAAGGATAAAAAACTACAGGAGGGATTTTGTCACCATTGTATGCCCTAAGCAGCTTGAAGGAAGTTTAAAGGTTCTTAACACTTCCTCAAGGTTCTTTATCAGAGCTATGTTAGGAAGAGACACCAGCATCAACTGGTCTGAACCAGATCAAGCCCCACTGCAAGGGTAGTGCTTGCACAGACAGCCCAGAGATGGACAAAAGATGTGGTTTACTGCATCTTAATAATAAAATCTCTGCCCTACAAGGAACCTAGGTCTTATTAGCATAACATACAATGTACAAGAGAGCATGTTTTCAGACTGAACCTGTGCCAGCTAATACCCCCCTCTACATGTGATGATAAAACTTCCCTTTTAAATATTCATTCCCCCACCCAAAATAAAAGTCACCTGCTTCCCTTTGTTTGCAGAGCCATGGCTTTGGAAATGATTTCATGTGGTCTCCTATGGGCTGCAAATAAACTCTACATTGTATGACAACTACTTCTGCTGGAGAGTCTGATTTTAACACACCAGGAAGTGAACCCACTTTGGTTTAGTAATACTGGAGGAATAAACACTTCATCATGAAATTTAGGGTAGAACTTTGACAAGGGGAGAATGGTGCAGAATTTCCACTCCATGGGTATGGGATAGTAAAGAATGTCTTTCTTAGGTTCTCTCAAGGCAGGGGCAAGGGGGCCACAAGAAGGAACTGGGAGGAACAGGGGAGACAATAGAAGGGAGGAGAGTGCTAGCTCTGTGCAACACAGGTAAGGGGAGGGAAGACTTCTCTGGCCAGACCTCCTCCCAACTCTGGTCTAGGCCAGGCTCTTTGGAAAACATTCCCCTAGGAACATGCTGCTCTTCTTCCTGGCTCTTCTCTCCAGTTGTGAGTCTGTAGCCACTGATGTGATGTGTGTGCAATGTCTGTCTCCTCCAGTGGACTAGGGGGTTTGAGAGCAGGTGCTGTGTCACTAGCATCAGCACTGTTCCTGGCACACAGTAGGTCTTTCATAAATATCTCTTACCTTAATGAATGTTTGGAAATCAGTATGGCTGTTGGTTTCAGTCCCTATAAATGGCCTCAGGGGGAAAGAGAAGGGAGCGTGGCCTCTAAGGGAAGTAATAATCTTCCTAAGGAACAGGCATTGGATCAGTGTGCCCAGGTGAGAACTGTATTCATTCTAATTCAGCAGAAGTTATTGCGGGCCTCCATGCCCTCCAACCCCTGCCTGGTGCTGAGTCAGGTCTGGGATAGATGAGGTGCCCCTTTGGGGTCAAACTCCAATTAGACAGGATGTCAGCAACTCATATGTTAAGGACTGAATGTTTGTGTTCTCTCCTCATTCATATGTTGAAGCCATAGCCCCTAATGTGATGGTATTTGGAGATGAAGCCTTGGGAGATGATTATGTTTAGACTAGATCATGAGAGTGGAACCCTTGTGATGGGATTAGTGCCCTTACAAGATGAAGAACAGAAAGATTTCTCTCTCTCCATGAACACACATTGAGAGAAGGACATGTGAGCACACAGCAAGAAGGTGCCATCCACAAGTCAGGAAGACCACCTCACCAGAACCCTGACCATGCTGGCGCCCTGATCTCACACTTCTAGCCTCTAGAACAGTGAGAAATAAATGTCTGTTGTTTAAGTCACTCAGTGTATAGCATTTTGTTACATCAGCCAGAGCTGACTGAGACACCATGGAAGCAGCAGCAAGGGCACAGCCTTGGGCTGGCAGACTCTCCAATGGCTGCTCCCCCTGGCTCCTGTTCGGCTGGAAGAACAGGCTAGAAGGGCACGCTTGTGACAAAATTTAAGAAAGATTAAGTAACTTGCTAAAGCCCAGGTATGACAGAAATGAGGAAAACAGAGAAGGGGAGCTTTATTTTGGGGGAGGGACTGGGTTTGTCTTTTGCTTTATTGAATGCAAAGTCCTATGGAGATGATGTGTGGGAGGCTGGGATTCAGAACTGAGGCCAGGAAGTGACAAATCCTGACCACAAAGGCCTGGGGTTGGAGGTCTGTTGGATCACCCGCCTGAGGAAACTACTGCATGTGTGAGATGTGGATCTGAAGCAAAGCCGAGGCAGGAGGGAAGTATGGAAAGCATGGGAGGAAGAGGAGCCTGTGGAGACCCCTCTCCTTGGGGTGAGGCCAGGTGGAAAGGCTGAAGATGTGGTGAAGTGGGATTGGCAGAAGACGAACGAATTTAGGATGCAGAGAAGGTGGTCTTGGAATTGCCTAAGCCTGGAACGCTTCCATCACCAAATGAGAATGGGGGAGTACTAAGGGAAAGCTCTCACTCATTGAGAGACCTTGGGCAATCACTTTGCCTCACTGGACCTCTGTCTTCTTCCTTTTTGAAGAATTCAGAGGAATTCAAGAAATTCAATTTGAAGCATTTAGACTAGGAAAACACCCAGGTGTCATCAGTGTTAACATTCTGAGAGACTTCCATGGGATAGAGGAAAACATAGAGTAAGATCTAGAAAGGTAGTCAGCAGGGTACTCTTGGGCTACTAAAGGGTCCTGGCCAAGAGTATGAGGAGGAAGTTACATTTCTCGGTTCAGATCCTAGTTTTACCACTTCGTAATTGTGAGACCTTGAAAAAGCTAGTTAAATCTCCACGCCTCAGCTTTCCCATCGATAAAATGGGGACAAGAGTAGCACCTCTCTCCCAGAGTTGATGTGAGGATGAAGTCATCTGACAGCACTTGGAAAGCAGTTAGCACAGCATCTGATGCTGAGCAAGCACTCAACAGACGTTGGCATTAAGAGATACACACTACTTTATGTAGGAGGCAATAGTGAGAGTGGGTCAGCTCTCTCTCTGCTGCAGCCACAACAGGGGAAGGGAGTTTTAGGGAAAAGCAAAGACAGCTTACTTTTAGGGCTAAGTTGGATAGTTAAAGCTGACCACTGTTACACAAGTAACTCAGGGCCATGAGCCTCTGTCGTCCTGTAAACGCCTTTAAACTGGACCCAACTGTTTTCTGCAAACTGAGTTTCTGCTTCATGCCTCACAGATATCTGTGACCCTGCTGATAGGTGTACAGTATTCCAGATGGTGAAAACCAACAACCAACCAAGAAGAACAAGACCCAGAGTATTTGGGAAAACATTCACCAGGCATGATTTTGTTCAAAAAAGCCAACATAACCACAAATTGAATTTAAATGATATTTAGAAAGATTGTAAGGCCCCCCAAACTTGGTCAAAATACATTGGTGGAAGCACCTGAGGATCATGAGAGAGGCCTCAACCTGGAATCCAGTGCTCTCGGCTAGACTCCCAGCTCACCTGCCTCACGGCTCAGAGTTGGAGCGGGTGCCCTCCCTGCTCTGCCCTCTCTCTCTCCATCTGTAAAGGGCATGTTTGGGCTACGTCAGCTTTCATCCCTCCATGAAAATACAAACCCTTGGCCCTTGACCACGGCAGAACCACGAAACAAGGAGATGGACATGAGGACTGTAAGAACAGCAGGAGCTCAGAGCCTGGAGCTGTCCTCTCTAGCATCTCCATCAGCCTCCTATCCACCATGAGCCCTGGTCTCCAGGCATTCCAGAATGTGCTCCATTTTCCTCATGAACTTCCACCTTCTCAGATGCTGCGCCTGCTGTCCCATTGCTCTCTTTGTCTGAAGTGCCCTCTCTTCCCTCATTC
>NC_060279.1:39991457-39997195 GCF_021613505.1 Equus quagga | reverse complement strand
TGTCTGGCACATGGAAGCTGCTCACCGAGACTTGTGTAAACGAATGAGAAGATAACTAAAAATAATACCTCTTATTTACTGAGTTCTTCCAGCTTCACACGTCTCAATTCTCAAGGTAGGTCCTTTTATTTTATTGATAAAGAAAGTGAGGCACAGAGAGGATAAGTAAATTGCCTAAGGTCACAAAGGCAGTCTGACTCTTAACCTCTTCCATGTGCCATCTCACAATGCAAGGCAGGACTTTTTCAGGGCCAAGGTGTAGCACACAGAGGGGCTGCCAGAGGGCAGAGCAGTCAGGAGTCGCTGGGGCAGCGAGGAAAGGCTTCATGAAGACTTGGAGAAAAAGACCAGTAGAGGTGGAAGAGGAGAACATCTTCCCTGACGGAAGGGGAGAGGCAGGAGGAAGCAAGAGGTTAAGGGAAGGTGCCCATAGTAGGTCCTAATACACACTTCCTGGGTTGAGGGCAGGGTGCCAGTGAGGAGCTGATCCTCCAGCAAATGTGAGGTCTCCCATGGGCCAAGCCCAGGGCTGTGTGCTGGGGAGGATATGAACGTAAATAAGAACTCCCCTTGAGGATCTACAGGCAATTATCAGACAAAAGCAAAATAGGTCAATAACTTCACTCCAAGGGATGTGGTCGTGCGGGAGCAATTGTCCAGGAGGAAGAGATTGTTTCCAATTGGGAAGAACACCGCAGGCTTCCTGGAAGAAGTAACATTCAAACTGAGCCATAAAGGGTGGGCAGGACTGCACCCTAGGGTGGGGGAAGGCACTCCTGGGGGGAGAGCACCAGAGACAGAGCTGGAAATGCACGGTGGCAGGTGGCCCTGTGTGCCCCCAGGACGGAGGGCTGGAGGGGAGCCCAACTGAGCGGAGAGGGGCATTCCCAGAGGCTTGTAGGCTGTGCAAAGCACCTCAGGTTTCTCCCCTGGAGAAGGCCAGGTCTTGCTCACCAAGAAGCTACAGAAAGAGAGTTGTCTTTTAGGTTGTACCTTCCTCAAGGGCATGTGTGCCGTGTTGGGAGCAAGATATAGAACAGTAACACTCAGAACCTCTAGAAACACATTTGCCCTGGGGATCTCTGCCCAGATGCATGAGGGAGGGGTAATCCGGATGGCCCTTAACGAGGAACCAGGATACTCAGCCCTATTCCTGCTATATCATCAACCTTGCTCAGGTCCCTCTCTGGGCATCAGTTTCACATCTGCAATACAAGGGGGTCGACCACCTGCGAGGGCCCTTCTAACCCCAACCGATATCCTATGAATCTGAGAACCCAAACCAACCCCTCGCCCTCTGAAGAGCACTTATCACGGAGCCAGGCAGGCTCAGAAAGGCTCAGCCATCCTCGTCGGGCTGCCCACGGGGGAGGCAGAGTGGGTCGGGCACCCCAGGAGTCCACAACCCACCGCCAGCCCCAGGAGACCACAGGTGGGAAGGCACAACCTCAAAGCAGGCAGGCAGAGCAGGTGCCAGAGGAGAGGCAGCTGGCTGGCTTGCCCAGGGAGGGCAGGGTTCTAGTGGAGGGGAGGTGAACTAACCAACCAGCTTCCTCCCAAACCAGCTCCAGGCCAGGCCAGGAATTTCACAAAAAGGCAAAAGGAGCTATGTGAACATTTCCTGCCCTGACCCAGTCCTCTTCCTGCCAGTGACAGAGAGCTCAAGGTTACCACACTGCTCACCTATGAAGCAATCTTCCTGTAAGAGGGCTGAGTATCCAAGCCAGGGGCGGCCTATAAATGCAGGGCCTGCACCGCGCAGTCCAACCCTCTGTGTGGCTCTTGGCTTGGGTAAGTGAGCTGCCAGCGACCTTGGGCAGGAGGCGGCCTGCCTACTTTCCTTACTCCTCCCCCATCTTCCTTTCAAACCCTCTGCCAGGAAGCCCTCCTTGATTGACCTGCACACTCTAAAGCCTCCTTCACGTTTTCTTAGGTCCTGTTCTGCTGAATCATTCTGTCCTCAAATGCTCTGCTTCTTGGCATTCTCCAGATATTCTAAACACCGTTTCTCCATGTGTGGACAGGGTCATCTCCAAGCTCAGTTGTGGCCCACATTTTCTTTTTTTCTGTGTTTCCCCCTTCATTTCCTGGAGCAGCCAGTAGGGGGTGTCCAGGAAGCTTGACAGCCTTTTCTTCTAAGAAGCTGAACCCTTGCTTGTCCATCCTCAGACAGAGTGCAGAAAAATGGCGGAACTGTCCCAGATGGAGCGCGACATAGAGACCATCATCAATGTCTTCCACCAGTACTCTGTGCGACTGGGGCACCCGGACACCCTGAACCGGAAGGAATTCAAACAGCTGGTTCAAAAAGAGCTGGCAAACTTCCTCAAGGTAGGGCTGGACTCCTGGCAGGTCTGACCCAGCCTGGCGAGAGTCTGGGCTGAGCATGGAGGATGGGGTGCATCTGCAACTATCAAAGAGAAAATTCCAGCTCCTTCCACCCCACCTCCAGAGGCAGCGGGGGCCCTGTCACTGGAAATGCTGGAAGTTAGACTCCCGAGAGGGTCAGGAAAGACTGACTGACTGAGCATGTGCTCAGTGCTAGGTCTTGTCCTGGGCAGAGGCACATAGTGGCGAACAGAAACCCACTGTGCTGATGGGAGAGACACACAGCAGAGATGATGACCAATGCAGAGCACAGATAAACCCGGTGCCCACAAGTGCCTGAAAGAAAACAAGCGAGGGCGCTGTGGGTGATTGGGGCTGGATGGGGAGAGGTGACTCGTTAGGTGGACAAGAAGGGCCCTGCTGAGGAGGCGACATTTGAGCTGAGAGGGGAATGCTGAGGAGGGAAGCAGCTGAGGACAACCCTTGGCAGAAGCCGAGGAGATGCTAAGCCTCGGTAGGGACCTGAGGAGAAGACCTGAGAGGGCTTTCTCAACCCAAGGGTCTCGTGGGAATCACACGCTGGGGGAAGGACCCAGCCCAGCACTGCATGTACAAAGCACTCAGTACCACGTGAGTTTATTTCCCTGGTCTGAAAATGGTTAAGCAGTTGTAGGACAAAGGAGGATTAGTTCTACTGGATCTTATAGTCTTCTTTATAAATGTGGGGACTTTGGGGAAACTGAGGCCTGGACTAAGAAGGATGGGACATTGGGTCCCAGGCTCAGTTCAGATCCTGGAGCAGGCCAGCTTTCCCTGGAGCCCCTCCCCACCTTGGAAAGGTGGAGAATGCAGCAGTAGGAGGTCTTGGGGATGCTGACAGCTCCTATGACGGGGAGCTCAGAGAGCAGGACACTGGCTCAGGGCAGACAAGAGAGGGTACAGCCAAGAGGTTGTGTGGGCATGGCTTTCTGCCCTGTGACCCCTTCACCCGCCCCATCCCCCGACATCCTCTGCCAGAAGCAGAGTGACAGGCCCGGAGGGGAAGCTGGGACCTGGCCCATGGGCGGCTTAGGAGTGATAGTCTTCCTTGCAGCCATGGCTAAAGTGCAGGAAAGCAGAGCGTGTTGAAGCGCGGCAGGAGGGGGAAGGGCTGCGCAATGAGCTGGCACCCCAGGTTCTGGGGAGGGGCCTTAGCTGAGTGTTACCTGCCAGTAGGTGGCAGACTTGGAACCAACTGGAGCTCCCTTCTGCCACGCCTGCACCCTTCACTTCACTTGCGCCCCCTTGCATCCTTTATCAGTGCCTTTGGGGTCAACGCAGCACCCACACTGCTCTCTGTCCCCACACAAGTTCAGAACCATCTTGTTTTCCTCAGGTGCTCCCCACTGTGAAGGTTGAAATGTGTCACTAATTAGTGACCCCAAGGGGGCAGGGAGGGGCGGGGACGAGGAGGGAGCCAAGTGGACAGGAGTGCGGGGAATGGGACCAGACCAGGCTCGGAGTGGGATCAGAATGTGCATTTCCACCTTCTGCCCCCAAGCCTCGTCAATCTGCAAAAGCTGATGACCCTTCCAAGACAGTTTCCTCACGTCTTCCTCAAGGAAGATACCAAGTCTCTGTTAACATCTTTATGAGGACCAAATGAGGGGACGTTTCTCTCCTTACTGATTTGTGACCTCAGGCAAGGTGCTGGACCTCAGTTTCTCTTCTGTAAACAGAGAGAATCATGGCGCCTGAGTTGTCTGCGGAACGAGCAGGAAAGTGTCCAGCACACGCTCAGTGTCTCCTATGCTGTGGGCGCTCAGCCGTGGTCAGTTTTAATTTTTGAATAGAGTCCCAGGGGCCAGGTGTCCCTGTGCCTTTGCCATTGGTCATTTGCTGTGCTCCCTGTCCCCAGCCCTGGCCACATCCTGCCCTGACCATCCTGTGTCCTCCTCCCACAGAATGAGCAGAAGGATGAAGGAGCCATAAATCATATCCTGGAGGACCTGGACACCAATGAGGACAAGCAGCTCAGCTTCGAGGAGTTCATCATGCTGGTGATCAGGCTGACGCTCGCCTCCCACCAGAAGATGCACGAGAATGCCCCGAAACTACCAGGCCACCACCATGGAGGAGGCCTCGGGGAAGGTGGCTCCCAACATGAAGACAGCCACGAGGGCGATGGCCACAGCCACGAGGGCCATGGCCACAGCCATGGAGGCCATGGCCACAGCCACGGAGGCCATGGCCACAGCCACGGAGGCCCCGGCCACAGCCACTAATCCGGAGGCCAGGCCACCCTGCCCTGCCCAACTAGGGCACAGTGCTGCGTGCCATACACCTTAGCTGAAGGATGAAATAAAGTCTTCCTCCAAGCAAGTGTGCTGTGGGCTTCTTCCACCATCCCCTTCCCAACCCGGCCCTGCAGAGGTCTGGGACTTAGACAGCCCGGCCCCTTTACTGGGGCTCAAGCCCTTCCTTCAGTAATAACAAATGAGGAGCAGTGACAATGTGGGGCTGTCCTGAGCCCCTTGGGCTCACCTCCCCGACTGTTTCCTCAGCTGTGACTTCAGGTCCTAGTCACCCCGCCCCAGCTCAGGACAACCTGGCCAGCCTGTCAAAATGCCCACTGTCATCATAGAAAGCAAAATGAGAGTATCCTTTCCTCTCGGTTTGGGGCAGCTAAAGACTGCCAGTCATCAAGCCCCTATGTTCCAAATGAGGAAAGCAGGCCTGGAGTGGAGAAGTGACTAGTCGAGAGCCCACAGTGGTAGAGCTGGTCAAGAGGGCACAGAGAGAAAAGGGCGTGAATCCACCTTCTCCTGGGGCTGGATCTCCAGCTCCTTCTCCAGTGCTGAGCGTGAAGGAAGGAGCAGCCTGCCCATTTCGGCTCTCCCACACCGCCTGGCTCGATTCGGGGCCCCAGGCTGCCTACCGTGGACCGAGGGGGTCCCTGTTCTGAGGGCGCAGGGCTCCGCTGGGGGTGCAGCAATTTGAGGGCTCTGACTCGAGGGCATGAGGGTGTTTCCAGGAACCACTAAGTGGGGAGCTTGGGGAGCGGACTTTAGAAGCCCCCCGGCCCTCCCCTGTCTGACTTGGGGATGCAACCGCTGGAGAGACTCACTCTGACAGCCCTGTGCCCAAGCCTCATGTCCCGGGGTGGTCACCCCTTCTGAATGCAGCTTGGTACAGGGGAAAGAGAACTTACCAGAGACAGGGGAGCCTGGGTTCTTCCCGTGGCCTCACCAGGACTAGATGCTTCCAGTAGGGTGGGGAGGGAAGGTCCCCACCCCTCCCCCCCCCGCCTCCGCCAGCCTACTGATCACAACGTGCCCTAAATGTTCGTGATTCTGCCTCCCCACTAGACCAGGAACTCCATGAGGGCAAAGTGGGATCTGTCTTTGCTTTGTTCCCAGCACTTAGGGGAG
>NC_060279.1:39989999-39991357 GCF_021613505.1 Equus quagga | reverse complement strand
GTCACCCCGCCCCAGCTCAGGACAACCTGGCCAGCCTGTCAAAATGCCCACTGTCATCATAGAAAGCAAAATGAGAGTATCCTTTCCTCTCGGTTTGGGGCAGCTAAAGACTGCCAGTCATCAAGCCCCTATGTTCCAAATGAGGAAAGCAGGCCTGGAGTGGAGAAGTGACTAGTCGAGAGCCCACAGTGGTAGAGCTGGTCAAGAGGGCACAGAGAGAAAAGGGCGTGAATCCACCTTCTCCTGGGGCTGGATCTCCAGCTCCTTCTCCAGTGCTGAGCGTGAAGGAAGGAGCAGCCTGCCCATTTCGGCTCTCCCACACCGCCTGGCTCGATTCGGGGCCCCAGGCTGCCTACCGTGGACCGAGGGGGTCCCTGTTCTGAGGGCGCAGGGCTCCGCTGGGGGTGCAGCAATTTGAGGGCTCTGACTCGAGGGCATGAGGGTGTTTCCAGGAACCACTAAGTGGGGAGCTTGGGGAGCGGACTTTAGAAGCCCCCCGGCCCTCCCCTGTCTGACTTGGGGATGCAACCGCTGGAGAGACTCACTCTGACAGCCCTGTGCCCAAGCCTCATGTCCCGGGGTGGTCACCCCTTCTGAATGCAGCTTGGTACAGGGGAAAGAGCACTGACCAGAGACAGGGGAGCCTGGGTTCTTCCCGTGGCCTCACCAGGACTAGATGCTTCCAGTAGGGTGGGGAGGGAAGGTCCCCACCCCTCCCCCCCCCGCCTCCGCCAGCCTACTGATCACAACGTGCCCTAAATGTTCGTGATTCTGCCTCCCCACTAGACCAGGAACTCCATGAGGGCAAAGTGGGATCTGTCTTTGCTTTGTTCCCAGCACTTAGGGGAGTGGCGGGTAATGGCAGGTTCTCAGCAGCATTGCCGGTGCAGGTGTTCTGAAGCTCCCTCATCGCCGTGCTCAATTGTCAGGAGCAGGTGTGGAGAAGGAGGGAGGCAGGGGGTGGGCTCAAACCAGCAGATGGAAGGCTTCTGGGCACCATCACGGAACCTCAAACTGGAGGAGGGGCTGCGAGGTGCTGGGAACCCAGAGCCCCCAGGCTTTACTCAGTCATCTGGCCTTCACGGTTGCACAGAGAAGCTTCTATTCCAAGAAAAGGGTTTGTCTTGAAAAACATTTGAATATCTTTGATTTAGCTCAGCCTGTCCCACCCCTATGACTCAGTGATTCTCCCCAGCACTGCCTCCGTGAAGTCTGCCCTGACCACCTCAAGTACATGGGTCATCCTCCTCCTCCAGGCCCCTAGAACTCTCTGACACGCCTACCATTGCACTTCCAGTGTGGAATTGTAACCCCTTATCTGCAAGTCTGACGATGGCCCTGAAGGCAGGGATTGTGGC
>NC_060279.1:39879059-39894256 GCF_021613505.1 Equus quagga | reverse complement strand
CGCGCTCTCTCTCTCTCTCTCTCTCTCTCTCGCTCTCTCTCTCTCTCTCTCTCGCTCTCACTCTCGCTCTTGCTCTCAGACACACACACACATTCACATGCACTTTTCAGGCACACACATGTGCACACAAACATATCCGTGGGCTGCAAGAGGACTGGCTACTTCACAGGGGTCTAGTTTTCAGGATCTCACTGCCTCTTCCCATTCATGACAATGGCCCTTGGAAGAAACGCCTCACTGGCCCTCAGGTGAAGTGTGGAGGCACCAACGTTTGTCCAGGATGTACTTTTGGCATGAGAGGAAAGATCAGGTTCCCCCGTGACCTCGAGGAACAGGGACAGGGAGGGGATGGGAAAGAAAGCAGGAGGCGGCAGCAGCCCCTTCTCCCTGCTGTGTCCTAAGCAGTGAGTTAGTGATATGCAGCTCAGTGCCACGGTGAGGCACGCCTCCACCAATACGCAAACACACAAACACCACTCAGGAGACAGAGAGACCTCCAGGACCCCAGCCATGCTCTGAGAAAGACAAGCCTCACCATGGCTGTGCTGACAGCAACAGGGCCCACCTCTGATGCCAGCGGATCAGCTGCACTTGGGGGTCGGGAGCAGAAGTGGCCCTGGGGTGAGAGGTGTGATTCAGTTGGACACGCAGATCCAGGGGGTGCTCTCGGAGTAAACATCAGCTGCACTGAAGCCCCTTGTGGAGGATCTACAGAGGTGAGAGCCAGTACTTGTCCATTTGTCAACACGTACCAAGCAAAGAGAAGGAGGAAGTAACACGCCAGCAGGAGGAGACAGCTTATTGTTTCTTGGGGTCTCTGGAGGCCTCTGGCTGGGCTGGGTCACTGGCTTCCCCAAAATGGGGCGCTCCTCTGTGGTTCTCTTTGTGCTAGTCTAGGCGATGTCCCCCAGCAAGGAGGGAAACTCAGAAAACTCAACCCTCTAATCCCCATTCTTGTCCTTTTTCTCAAAGACAAGCAGTCTGTACCCTTTTTGTCCTAGAGAGAAAAGCACACAAACAAGGGAAATTCTACCACCAGCCAGTCCTGGACAGAGAGGAGGGAACGAGGAGGGCAGAGACAGACGGGGAGACACGCACCTGGGCCGAACCGAAGGTGGGGCTGGTCAGGTGAGGCTACAGAGAGGGGCCCGGCAAATCCAGCAGCAACCCTGGGGCATCATGCAGACTCCTTGTCTCAAACAGCAGCTTGGAGGGGAGACCTGAGGCTTCCAAGGCGCACTCTGCCTGGACGCAGCCCGGTAAATGAAGGAGGGGGCGTCTCAGACTCACCCACCAATCCCCTCTAAATGCACTACCTTCATTCTTCCCCCGGGGCCCAGTGCAGTCCAGCCCCCTCGAACTCCTCTTTCTCCAGTGTTCTTCCCATTTAAATTCTTTCCCATCAACACTTAGTTCTGTTCCATTTATTCAGGACTCAGTTTTCTGTTCCTTAGTCTCCAAATCTCTTCGTGCTACTGATTCCTTCTACTAAATAGAAGTCAAGTGAGATGGAGGATATGAATGTGCTCTATCCACGTAAACAGCTGTGACTATGTCTGCAGGGCTCATGATTTCCATCCCTACCTTGTGACAAGGAGCCTTCAGGAGGCAAGCCTTGACCCCAAGAGAACCAAGCATGTGGAGGGACTCCCAGTGACCAGTGGCGGGGAGATACTGTAGGCAGGGGTTGGTTCACTGTCCTCAAATCACAACATTCCTTGACTAGCTAATATATCTGCCACTTTTTCTGATTTTCAAAGCATTTTCAGATAAATGATCTCATTTCAACAACACCCCTGGACATTAAGCTCTGTTATGTCCTTTTGCAGATGAGAAAACTGAGGATAGGGGGTGGCTGCCTTGTCCAAGGTCACACAGCTGAAGAGCAACAGTGGCAGCACAGGCACCTGGCTTCTGACTCCCAGTCCTGAGTTCCATGAACAGCGCATCCTATCTCCACACAGGCCGGGGGCCTGGGTCATGGGGTAGGTGTGGAGGGTGATCAGGATAGTGTGGGATTCAGGATCAGTCAATCACAAGGAAGCATATCCACCTCACACCGGGGTCCCTAGACATGCCAGGGCCCATGGAATCTGTCCACCCACCCTTGCCCCCTCCTGCACACACATGCACAGCCTCTCCCTGCCCCAGACAAGCCAGTGCCCCACTCATGCAGGCATTGAGGAAGTTGGGGAAATTCTCCTTCATCATCTTCCTCATGCTTGGCTTGTCCGTCGTATCATCATTCCCAGTGTATTTGTGAAATAGTCCGATCAAGGCCAATGCAGACTTCTCAGCTAGCGTACTGCTCATCTTCAAAAAGGTTGCAGGGAGGAGCCAGCCCTGTGGTGTAGTGCTTAAGTTCATATGCTCCTCTTCAGCAGCCTGGGGTTCACTGGGTCAGACCCCAGACACAGACCTATACACCACTCATCAAGTCATGCAGTGGAGGCATCCCACATACAAAATATAGGAAGACTGACATGGATGCTAGTTCTGGGACAATCTTCCTCAAGCATAAAAGGGAGCATTGGCAGCAAATGTTAGCTCAGGGCCAATCTTCCTCACCCAAAAATAAAAGGGGGGTCTGCAAAGAGGCAGATGCAGACTTACAGAGCTGAGGAGGCGTCACTGAGGAGAAGGATACAGGAGATGTGCACCTGGGCTGGGACTGATCCCTTTATAAGGCTCAGCCTGGCTCTCCCAGGGGCTGGGAGCCCTGGGGCCATGTTTGCTGTCTGCCTCCTGGAGCATTGCCCCATCCAGGTGGGTGGGACACACCAAGGAGGCTGTGTTCAGCATTTCCTGGTACAATCCAGGCCACCAGGTCTGGCACCTCCCCAGAGACCTCACCTAGCACCTACTTCTGTCCCAAACTGGATCTGGGGCTGGGAGCCCAGAGGGATGTGTCATAACATCATTCCCATGACAGGGAAGGGGCTAGAGAAAACTGAGTTTCTGGACCTGAAGAGGATGGGATTTCGGGCTCTGGAAGGCAGCATGGTCTGTGTTTATTTGTTGACCCAGTCCTTCTACAAATTTGTTCTGACAGCTAACAGTAACTACCACCACTGCTTACCGAGCCCTGGAATGTGGCAGGAGTCAAGAGACCTGCTGTGGGGCCAGGCCAGAGGCATAGTGGTTAAGTTCTTGCGCTCCAGTTCAGGAGCCCAGGGTTCACAGGTTTGGATTCTGGGCACAGACTTACACACTGCTCATCAAGCCATGCAGTGGAGGCATCCCACATACAAACTATAGGAAGACTGACGTGGAGGTTAGTTCTGGGACAATCTTCCTCAAGCAAAAAAGGGAGGATTGACAGCAGATCTGAGCTCAGGGCCAATCTTCCTCACCAAAAAAAAAAAAAGGCTGCAGGGAAGAAAAACAATAACCGGTTTCCTTTCTTTTCCAAGATGAGAGTCTTCAGAGAAGAAATCTGTGAGAATGAACTGGCTTAAGGAGCGTGTGAGGGACAAAGTTGAGGAGTGAGTGAGGACTGGACTACGTCAGGAGAGAAGGAACTTGTCTTGAGGAGAAATGGTCTCAGAAAGAAAATGGTGGAACCAAGTCCTGGGTCCTGAGACCATTCAGCTTGGGCTCCAGGGGAAGAGGAGCAGAAACAGCAGAGGTCCAGGCTGTGGCTAGCGAGGGGAGGAAGCTGAGCTGTGTTGGCTGGGGATGGAGGCCTGCTGACTCCCTGGGCTGGGAGCAAGACCACAAGAGAAGCCCCAAATCCAGAGGCAGGACTTTCCCAGCAAACACAGCTTTTGTTCTACCCCAGTCTCTCCACCCCCACCTTCCAGCTACCAGCCTAGGAAATCAGATCTGGAATCCTGGGAACAGATCAAGTTTTGGGGATATCTGACCCCCTCGTATTCCTGGGCTGCTCCAGAACACCCTGAGGGTCAGGGATACCCGTAGTCATCTTGACCTTTCACCTTGACTAGGGGGAAAGGCTAGCACCAGCCTCCACTGTCAGAGAGGTCACCAGCCATGAACACAGATGTGAACATGAGCAACAAAACATAACCATCACCCAGAGCACAATCAGGGGCTTCCCGGACCTCTCCCCAGAGGGAGGAAGAGGAGCCAGTGACCCCAGTCGGCTTCCAGGCTTAAAACGAGTTAAAATGACTGCTTACGTTTCTAC
Organism: Equus quagga; assembly: GCF_021613505.1. Taxonomy (NCBI): domain Eukaryota; kingdom Metazoa; phylum Chordata; class Mammalia; order Perissodactyla; family Equidae; genus Equus; species Equus quagga. The sequence continues at coordinate 39,890,106 of NC_060279.1, read as the reverse complement.
AATGGTGGCCAGGTGGCATAGAGGGCTCTTTGAATTGGTCACAATTGGGGATTACTTGTCGCTAGTTCCTCTCTTTAGAAAAGAACATCAGGTTCCATTTTAAATAAACAAGCCAGATGTCCAGAAGACAAGTTCTGCCCACAACACTGAGATCTGGGCTGGACCGGACCTGAAGCCCGAGTCTTGAATAACGGAGCCCTGTGTCCCAGACCTTCCGGACACCTCACATGCACTCTCAGTTCCCACTTGTGGGCAGCTAATAACACAGCACAACCAAGTGGAGTTTATTCCAGGAATTTAAGGTTGACTTAATGTTTAAAAATCAATCTTGAGGAGAAGAGCCAAGACGGCGCCGTGAGTAGTCCTCTTTGTCTCTCGCCCTTCGAGTCTACAATTATTTGGACACTTATCGCTTGACAAAGGATATCCAGACAGCATCTCAGGACGTCTGAGACACCCACACGACTATACATCGGAAGGCGGATGGACTTTCCTCCGGGAGGATGTGGAAATAGGTGAGGGCTCTCCGACCCCGACGGGCAGCCTGGTACCCGCAAGCGGCTTTCTTCCAACGGACGCCCCCAGAGGATCCACGCACGTCTAGGGCAGGAGCGAGAACACAACAGAGGAGCGACGGTGGAAACAGGTGACCAGAACCCTACCTAAACCCCCTGCAATTACTCCTAAACGCAGAGGGAAACTTTGGAGTTGCACACCTGAGCCCGTGGGGAGAGTCTCTCCCCGCCATTGGCGGGGGGATCCAGCCTGGTGCTCGGGGCGCCCGGAGGGTCCCAGAGAGAGACACGGAGGGCACGGAGATCTCCCAGCTGCCGTTGCCCGCCCCGTGGGACTAGGGATTGCCGGAGATCTCGGAGAGGACCGGGGCTGGGGGAATTTTCAAAAGTCCGGTCCTGCGACCCGGAGGGGAAACGCCGGAGCTCCGCCCGGGCAGCAGACAAAACTCTCTGTCTGCCATTGGCAGAGGGGCCACGCCCAGCATTCACGGCTCCGGCAGAGGCAGGGAGAGAAGCCCTGAGGGCAGGGCGACCCCCAGCTGCCGTTGCCCACCCCGTGAGGCTAGGGATTGCCGGAGATCTCAGAGAGGACTGGGGCTGGAGAGAGTTCCAGAGACCCAGCTTAGTAGCCTAGGGGGAAACCCTACAGGCTCACAGCAGCCTTAGGGAAAGCCTCTGCACAGCACCAGTAGAAGGCACCCAGCCGCCAGCCACAAGGCTGGAAGACCCCAGGGCAAAAGCAGCATAGCTAGGTGTACTAACCACAGACTGTAGAAGATGCCAGTAGCTCTCCTGCGACCTATAGAGGACAAGTGAGATTTGGTGGGTGCCGACAGCAACGGAGCGACAAATATAAGTGATCCCACCCCTGGCTGCTGGAAAAGCCCATAACACCGTTGCAGACCCCAAGGAGAGAGCACATCTAGGTGGGCTGCAACAGTAGGCACCTGCAGCCTGAAGCCCCCCTGTGACGGCCCCCACGGCAGAGGAGGGAATCCAAAGGGCCACTGTGGCTACGAAGAGGGGCCCAGGCCCAGTTAGCAACTACGGACAGGATTCCTGGTTGGTGAAATATAAACAGCTGCTCCTCCCACCGCAGCAGCTGAAACAAGTGAAAGGAGCAACTAAACTCTATTTCCATGCGGAGGCACAAATCAACAACATCAAGCAATATGAAAAAATACATTAAATCTCCAGAACAGAAAGAAAGCAACAAATATACAGAAAACAATCCCAAAGAAAATGAGATGTATAACCTAAATGACGATGACTTCAAAACAGCCATCATTAAGATTCTCAATGAGTTAAGAGAGAATTCTGACCGACAACTCAACGAGTTCAGGAGCTATGTCACAAAAGAGTTTGATACGATAAAGAAGAACCAAACAGAAATATTGGAAATGAAGAACACAATAGAGGAGATTAAGAAAAATCTAGATGCTCTGAACAGTAGGGCCGATAATATGGAGGAAAGAATTAGCAATTTGGAAGATGGCAATATAGAATTGTTGCAGGCAGAGGAGGAGAGAGAAGCAAGACTTAAAAGAAATGAAGAAACTCTCCGAGAATTATCAGACACAATTAGGAGATGCAACGTAAGGATTATAGGTATACCAGAGGGAGAAGAGAAGGAGAAAGGGGCAGAAAACCTATTCAAAGAAATAATGGCTGAGAACTTCCCAAATCTGGTGAGGGAGATGGATCTTCAGGTGACAGAAGCCAATAGATCTCCAAACTTTATCAATGCAAGAAGACCAACTCCACGGCATATAGTAGTGAAGCTAGCAAAAGTCAACGACAAGGAGAAAATATTAAGGACAGCCAGGCAAAAGAAACTAACCTACAAAGGAACCCCCATCAGGCTATCAGCAGATTTCTCAGCAGAAACTTTACAGGCTAGAAGAGAGTGGAATGATATATTCAAAAATCTGAAGGACAAAAATCTACAGCCGAGAATTCTCTACCCAGCGAAAATATCCTTCAAATACGATGGAGAAATAAAAACTTTCCCAGATAAACAAAAATTAAGGGAGTTCATTGCCACAAAACCTCCTCTTCAGGAAATCCTCAGGAAAACCCTCATTCCTGAAAAATCCAAAAAAGGAAAGGGGCTACAAAACCAAGAGCAGAGGAGATAAGTAGAAGGACAACAACAGAGAGTAGCAGCTCTACATCAGAACAGATTAAACCATGGGACGAGAAACAAAGGAAACTGAAAAAAAACGGAAAACAAGACACAAAATGGGAGTGGTAGGCCCCCACGTCTCAATAATCACTCTAAATGTAAATGGATTGAACTCCCCAATCAAAAGACACAGAGTGGCAGGATGGATCAAAGAACAAGATCCAACAATATGCTGCCTCCAGGAAACACACCTCAGCCCCAAAGACAAACACAGACTCAGAGTGAAGGGATGGAGAACAATACTCCAAGCTAATAATGAACAAAAGAAAGCAGGTGTCGCTATACTAATATCAGACAAGGTAGATTTCAAAGCAAAACAGATAAAGAAAGATAAAGAGGGACAGTATATAATGATAAAAGGGACTCTCCACCAAGAAGACATAACACTTATAAATATATACGCACCCAACACAGGAGCACCAAAATTTGTAAAGCAACTCTTAATAGAACTAAAAGAAGACATCAACAACAATACAATAATAGTAGGGGACCTCAACACACCATTAACACCAATGGACAGAACATCCAGACAGAAAATCAACAAGGAAATAATAGAATTAAATGAAAAATTAGACCAGATGGACTTAATAGATATATATAGAACACTTCATCCAAAAACAGCAGGTTACACATTCTTCTCAAGTGTACATGGAACATTCTCAAGGATTGACCATATTTTGGGAACCAAAGCAAACATCAATAAATACAAGAGAGTTGAAATAATATCAAGCATCTTTTCTGATCATAACGCTATTAAACTAGAAATCAACTACAAGAAAAAAGCAGAGAAAGGTGCAAAAATGTGGAGACTAAACAACACGCTTCTCAACAAACAATGGATCATTGAAGAAATTAAAGAAGAAATCAAATATTATCTGGAGACAAATGAAAATGAGAACACGACATACCAAATCATTTGGGATGCAGCAAAAGCAGTCCTAAGAGGGAAATTCATCGCAAGACAGGCTCACCTCACTAAACAAGAAAAAGCTCACGTAAGCAACCTCAAACGACACCTAACAGAACTAGAAAAAGAAGAACAAACAAAACCCAGAGTCAGTAGAAGGAGGGAAATAATAAAAATAAGAGCAGAAATAAACGATATTGAAACAAAAAAGACAATAGAAAGGATCAATGAAACAAAGAGTTGGTTCTTCGAAAGAATTAACAAAATTGACAAACCCCTAGCCAGACTCACCAAGAAAAGAAGAGAGAAAGCGCAAATTAACAAAATCAGGAATGACAGAGGAGAAATCACAACAGATACCAATGAAATACAAGAGATCATAAGAGAATACTATGAAAAACTATATGCCAACAAATTGAACAACTTGGAAGAAATGGACAAATTCCTAGACTCCTACAATCTCCCCAAACTGAATCAGGAAGAAATGGAGAATCTGAATAGACCAATCACAAGTAAGGAAATAGAAACGGTAATCAAAAACCTCCCCAAAAACAAGAGTCCAGGACCAGACGGCTTCTCTGGAGAATTCTACCAAACATTCAAAGAAGACTTAATACCTATTCTCCTCAAACTGTTCCAGAAAATTGAGAAAGATGGAGAACTCCCTAACACATTCTATGAAGCCAACATCACTCTGATCCCCAAACCTGACAAGGACAACACAAAGAAGGAGAACTACAGGCCGATATCACTGATGAACATAGATGCAAAAATCCTCAACAAAATTTTGGCAAACCGATTACAGCAATACATCAAAAAGATTATACACCATGATCAAGTGGGATTTATACCAGGGACACAGGGATGGTTCAACATCCGCAAGTCAATCAACGTGATACACTACATCAACAAAATGAAAAACAAAAACCACATGATCATCTCAATAGACGCAGAGAAAGCATTCGACAAGATCCAACACCCATTTATGATAAAAACCCTCAGTAAAATGGGTATAGAAGGAAAGTACCTCAACATAATAAAGGCCATATATGATAGACCCACAGCCAACATCATACTCAATGGACAAAAGCTGAAAGCCATCCCTCTGAGGACAGGAACAAGACAAGGGTGCCCACTTTCACCACTCCTATTCAACATAGTACTGGAGGTGCTGGCCAGAGCAATTCAGCAGGAAAAAAAATAAAAGGAATCCAAATAGGTAACGAAGAAGTAAAACTCGCGTTGTTTGCAGACGACATGATCTTATACATAGAAAACCCCAAAGAATCCACAGAAAAACTATTAGAAATAATCAACAACTACAGCAAAGTAGCAGGGTATAAAATTAACGTGCATAAATCAGTAGCATTTCTATACACTAACAATAAACTAACAGAAAAAGAACTCAAGAACTCTATCCCATTCACAATCGCAACGAAAAGAATAAAATACCTTGGGATAAACTTAACCAAGGAAGTGAAGGATCTATACAATGAAAACTACAAGACTTTCTTGAAAGAAATTGATGATGACATAAAGAGATGGAAAGACATTCCTTGCACATGGATTGGAAGAATAAACATAGTTAAAATGTCCATACTACCTAAAGGAATATACAGATTCAATGCTATCCCAATCAGAATCCCCAGAACATTCTTCACAGAAATTGAACAAACAATCCTAAAATTCATATGGGGGAACAAAAGACCACGAATTGCTAAAGCAATCTTGAGCAAGAAAAACAAAGCCGGCGGAATCACAATCCCCGATTTCAAAACATACTACAAAGCTACAGTGATCAAAACAGCATGGTACTGGTACAAAAACAGGTCCACAGATCAATGGAACAGAATTGAAAGCCCAGAGATAAAACCACACATCTATGGACAGCTAATCTTCGACAAAGGAGCAGAGGGCCTACAATGGAGAAAAGAAAGTCTCTTCAACAAATGGTGCTGGGAAAACTGGACAGCCACATGCAAAAGATTGAAAATCGACCATTCTTTTTCACCACACACCAAAATAAACTCAAAATGGATCAAAGACCTAAAGATTAGGCCTGAGACAATAAGTCTTTTGGAAGAGAATATAGGCAGTACACTCTTTGACATCAGTTTCAAAAGAATCTTTTCGGACACTGTAACTCCTCAGTTGAGGGAAACAATAGAAAGAATAAACAAATGGGACTTCATCAGACTAAAGAGCTTCTTCAAGGCAAGGGAAAACGGAATTGAAACAAAAAAACAGCTCACTAATTGGGAAAAAATATTTACAAGCCACTTATCCGACAAAGGGTTAATCTCCATAATATACAAAGAACTCACACTGCTTAACAACAAAAAAACAAACAACCCGATCAAAAAATGGGCAGAGGACATGAACAGACATTTCTCAAAAGAAGATATGAATATGGCCAATAGACACATGAAAAGATGTTCATCATCGCTAATCATCAGGGAAATGCAAATCAAAACTACACTAAGATATCACCTTACCCCCGTTAGATTGGCAAAAACATCCAAAACCAAGAACGACAAATGTTGGAGAGGTTGTGGAGAAAGAGGAACCCTCATACACTGTTGGTGGGAATGCAAACTGGTACAGCCACTATGGAAAACAGTATGGAGATTTCTCAAAAAGTTAAAAATAGAAATACCCTATGACCCAGCCATCCCATTACTGGGTATCTATCCTAAGAACCTGATATCAGATATCTCAAGAGTCCGTTGCACCCCTATGTTCATCGCAGCATTATTTACAATAGCCAAGACGTGGAACCAGCCTACATGCCCAGAAACTGATGATTGGATAAAGAAGATGTGGTATATATACACAATGGAATACTACTCAGCCATAAAAAAAGACGAAATTGGCCCATTCACAACAATGTGGATGGACCTCGAGGGCATTATGTTAAGCGAAATAAGTCAGTCAGAGAAAGACGAACTCTATATGACTCCACTCATAGGTGGAAATTAGTATATTGAGAAGGAGATCTGATCGGTGGTTACCAGGGAAAAGGGGGGGTGGGGGGAGGGTACGGAGGGGGAAGTGGTGTACCCACAACATGACTAACAAAAATGTACAACTGAAATTTCACAAGCTTGTAATCCATCATAACATTAATAAAAAAAAAAATCAATCTTGAGGGCACTATACTAAGTGAAATAAGCCAGTCACAGAAGGACAAATACTGTATGACTCCACTTATATGCGGTATCTAAAGAAGTCAAACTCCTAGAAACAGAAACTAGGGGTTGAGGGGAGGGGAAAGGGGGAGTGTCTGTTCAATTGGTACAGAGTGTCAGTCATTCAGGATGAAAAAGTTCTAGAGATCTGCTGTTCAACAAAGTGTATATAGTTAGCAATACCTACTATAGACTTCAAATTTTGTTAAGAGGGTAGATTTCATGCTACATGTTTTTTACTCCAATAAAAAATTTTAAGCAATGTTTAAAAAAGAAAATAAGTTAAAATGTTAATAAAAATGAAATCAGTGTAATTTACCACCAGAACAGAATGAAGTTTTTTTTAAGCATATAAGCATCTCATCAGATGCTGAAAATGCATTCAAAAAAAGCCAAAATCCAATCGTTTTAACAAAAACCTTAGCAAGCTAGAAATGGAAGGGGATTTCTTTAATGTGGTGCAAGATAGCTGCAAAAACCTACAGCAGACAAAGCTCTCCCGTTGAGATCGAGTCTGATTCAAGGATGCTTGCTATCAGCACTTCTGTGTAGTTTTTTACTGCGAGGAGGGCCTCAAGTGAAATAAAACAAGAAAAATAAAGTGTAAGAATTGGAAACGGGGAAATAAAACTGGCATTTTCAGAAGATCTGATTGTTTACATAGACAATCTAGAACAATCTATAGATAAACTATCAGAATAAATACCTAAATTTACCAAAGTCACTGGACACAAGATCAATAAATAAATAGAAAAATAGGATTTAAAAATATCACCATTTATATTTTTTAATTTAATTTTAAAATATTACTCCAAAACAGCAAATACATAGGAATAAATCTAATGAACTATGTGCAAGACCTTTACGTTGAAAACTACAAAAATTTTTTTATCTTTGTTTATTTATTTATTTATTTATTTACTTATTTATTTATTTTTATTGCAGTAACATTGGTTTATAACACCATATAAATTTCAGGTGTACATCGCTATATTTCAATTTCTATGTATATTACATTATGTTCACCACCCAAAGACTAATTACAGGCCATCACCATACACATGTGCCTAATCACCCCTTTCACCCTCCTCACTCCCTCCCCCATTCTCCTCTGCTAACCACCAATCTAATCTCTGTCTCTATGTTTTTGTTCATTGCTGTTTTTATCCTCTATTTATGAGTGAGATCAAATGGTATTTTACTTTCTCATTCTGACTTGTTTCACTTAGCATAATACCCTCGAGGTCCATCCATGTTGTCACAAATGGCAAGATTTCACCCTTTTTTATGGCTGAGTAGTATTCCACTGTGTGTGTGTGTGTGTGTGTGTATATACATATATACATATATACACACACCACATCTTCTTTATCCATTGGTCTGTTGATGGGCACCTAGGTTGCTTCCACGTCTTGACTATTACGAATATGCTGCAAAGAACATAGAGGTACATATATCTTTACCTATTCATGTTTTCATCTTCTTTGGATAAACAGTACTGGAATAGCTGGATTGTATGGTAGTTCTATTCTTAATTTTTTGAGAAATCGTCTTACTGTTTTCCATAGCGGCTGCACCAATTTGCACTCCCACCATCAGTGTATAAGAGTTCCCTTTTCTCCACACCCTCTCCAACATTTGTTATTTCCTGTCTTGTCAATTACAGCCATTCTGATGGTTGTGAGGTGACAGCTCATTGTAGTTTTGATTTGCATTTCCCTGATAATTAGTGATGTTGAACATCTTTTCACATGCCTGTTGGCCATCTGTATATCTTCTTCGGAAAAACATCTGTTCAGGTCTTTTGCACATTTTTTTTCCTAAAGATTGGCCCTAAGCTAACATCTGTTGCCAGTCTTTTTTTTTTCCTTCTTCTCCCCAAAGCTCCCCAGTACATAGCTGTATATTGTAATTGTAGATCCTTCTAGTTCTGCTATTGGGACGCTACCTCAGCATGGCTTGATGAGCTGTGCTAGGTCCACATCCAGGATCCAAATTGGCGAAACCCTGGGCCACCAGAGCGGAGCGTGCGAACCTAACCACTTGGCCACAGGGCCAGTCCCCTTTTGCCCATTTTTTAATTAGGTTGTTAATTTTGTTGTTGAGATGTACAAGTTCTTTATATATTTTGGATATTAACTCCTTATCCGATATATGGTTTGCAAATATCTTCTCCCAACTGTTGTCTTTTGGTTTTGTTGATGGTTTCCTTTGCTGTGAGGAAGCTTTTCAGTTTGATGTAGTCCCATTCGTTTATTTTTTTCTATTGTTTCCCTTGCCTGGTCAGACATGGTACTTGAAAGTATGCCGCTAAGATTGATGTCCAAGAGCATACGGCCTATGTTTTCTTCTAGACATTTCACGGTTTCAGTTTTACATTCAAGTCTTGGATCCATCTTGAGTTAACTTTTGTGCATGGTGTAAGATAATGGTCTACTTTCATTCTTTTCATGTGGCTGTCAAGTTTTCCCAACACCATTTATTGAAGAGACTTTCCTTTCTCCATTGTATGTTCTTGGCTCCGTTGTTGAAACTTAGCTGTCCATAGACGTATAGGTTTATCTTTGGACTCTTGATTCTGTTCCATTAATCTGTGTGTCTGTTTTTGTGCCAGTACCATGCTGTTTTGATTTCTATAGCTTTGCAGTATTTTCCTTTTTTGAACAAGATTAGCCCTGAGCTAACTGCTGCCAATCCTCTTCTTTTTTTGCTGAGGAATACTGGCCCTGAGCTAATATCGTGTCCATCATCCTCTACTTTATATGTGGGGTGCCTACCACAGCATGGCATGCCAAGCAGTGCCATGTCCACACCCAGGACCTGAACCGGCGAACCCCGGGCCGCCGAAGCATACTTAACCACTGTGCCAATGGGCCGGCCCCTTTGCAGTATATTTTGAATTCAGAGAGTGTGATACCTCCAGCTTTCTTCTTTTTTCTCAGGATTCCTTTGTCTATTCAGGGTCTTTTGTTGTTCTATATAAATTTTAGGATTCTTTGTTCAATTTCTGTGAAAAATGTTGTTGGAACTTTGATAGGGATTGCATTGAATCTGTAGATTGCTTTAGGAAGTATGAACATTTTAACTATGTTAATTCTTCCAATCCAAGAGCACAGAATATCTTCACATTTCTTTGTGTCTTCTTCTGTTTCTTTCAACAATGCTTTACAGTTTTCAGTGTACAGGGCTTTCACCTTTTTGGTTAAGGTTATTCCCAGGTATTTTACTCTTTTTGTTGCACTTGTAAATGGGACTATAGTCTTAAGTTCTCTTTCTGCTACTTCGTTGTTAGTGTATAGAAATGCAACTGATTTTTGTATGTTCATTTTGTATCCTGCAACTTTACCATATTCATTTATTTTTTCTAAAAGTTTTTGGTGGATTCTTTAGGGTTTCTATATATAAAATCATGTCATCTGCAAATAGTAATAGTTTCACTTCTTCCTTTCCACTTTGGATCCCTTTTATTTCTTTTTCTTGCTTGAATGCTCTGGCTAGGACTTCCAATACTATGTTAAATAAGAGTGGTGAAAGTGGGCATCCTTGTCTGGCTCCTCTTCTTAGACAGAAAGCTTTCAGTTTTTCTCCATTGAGAATGATACTAGCTGTGGGTTTATCACATATGGGCTTTATTATGTTGAGATACTTCCCTCCCATATCCATTTTATTCAGAGATTTTATCACAAATGGATGCTGCATCTTCTCAAATGCTTTCTCTGCATCTGTTGAGATAATCATATGATTTTTATTCTTCATTTTGTTAATGTAGTGTACCACATTGATTGATTTGTGGATGTTGAACCATCCCTGCATCCCTGGAATAAATCCCAGTTGATCATAGTGTATGATCTTTTTAATGTATTGTTGTATTCGATTTGCTATTATTTTATTGAGGATTTTTGTATAGATGTTCATCAGTGATATTGGCATTTAGTTTTCTTTTTTTGTGTTGTCCTTGTCTGGTTTTGGTATCAGGGTAATGTTGGCTTCATAGAACGCATTAGGAAGCTTCCCCTCCTCTTCAGTTTTTTGAAAGAGTTTGAGAGGATAAGTATTAAGTCTTCGAATGTTTGGTACAATTCACCGAGGAAGCCATCTGGTCCTGGACTTTAATTTTTTGGAAGATTTTTGATTACTGTTTCGATCTCCTTACTGGTGACTGGTCTATTCAAATTCTCTATTTCTTCTTGATTCAATTTGGGAAAGTTGTATGATTCTAAGAACTTATCCTTTTCTTCTGGATTATCCAGTT
>NC_060279.1:39877939-39879052 GCF_021613505.1 Equus quagga | reverse complement strand
ATAAGCTTTTTGTAGTATTCTCTTATAGTCTTTGGTATTTCTGAGACGTCTGTGGTATTTTATCCTCTTACATTTCTGAGTTTATTTATTTGAGCCTTCTCTCTTTTTTTCTTGTTGAGTCTAGCTAAAAGTTTGTCAATTTTTTTATCTTGAAAACTACAAATTTTATTAAGCCAAGTTAGAGACAAGTTAAGTAAATGGAGAAATATGCCATGTTCATGAATTAGACTTTACATTGTCAAGATGTTAATTCTCTCCAAATTGATGTACACATTGAGTGTGATAGTCAAAATTTCAACAGATTATTTTTGTTGAAATTTGCAAATTTACTCAAAAATTTAAATGAAAATACAAAGGACCTAGAATAACCACAATAATCCTGAAGAAATAGAACAAGCCTGGAGAGCTTACACTGCCAGGTATCAAGACTTATGACAAAGCTATAGTCATTTAGGTAGGATAGTATTGGTGCAAGTATAGATAAATAAACCGATGGAACAGAAACAGACACTGCAGGGAGGTGGGAAAGAGAGGCTCTTTTCAACAAACGGTGCTGGTTTCAATGGAACATGCATATGGAAAAAAATGAATCTTGATCTCTACCTCACGTCACGCATCAAAATGAATTCCAAATGGATTATAGATCTAAATGTGAAAGGTAAGATAAAGCTTTTGAAAGAAAACATAGGAGGAGCTCTCCAGGTCCTAGAGAAATGTGCAGCTCTGGCAGGGCACAAAATCAGGACCCTATTCTGGAAGCTAGAGTCCTGTGAGGTCCCTGAGACCAAGCAAGGGAAAGACTGTGATGCTTGCTATGCACAGAGACAGGAGAGAGCTAAGCTTCCATGTGGGGTGCAGGAGCCTGCCTGGCAATAATCTGGGAGCAATAAGGTTAAAATCTCCTTTTATGACTCTTTTTGGAGTGTTCCTGGGATATTTACTCCTGCTCACACTCACACTCATGACAAGAGATGGTCAGGCCACAAAGTGCCAGTTCTGTTAGTTGGAGGTTGCCCCAGAGTGTACTCTATGGACAGTGTGAGCTGTTATGCTGTTGTGTGTGCATGTGTGTGTGTCTGTGCATGTGTGCTTGTGTGTCTGTGTGTATGCATG